>NC_056737.1:1191829455-1191838407 GCF_019279795.1 Protopterus annectens
GCTGCTGTAACTTACTCATTACACAGTAAAACAATGCTTGCTGTACTAACTTACTCATTACACAGTAAAACAATGCTTGCTGCTGTAACTTACTCATTACACAGTAAAACAATGCTTGCTGCACTAACTTACTCATTACACAGTAAAACAATGCTTGCTGCACTTACTCATTACACAGTAAAACAATGCTTGCTAAACTAACTTACTCATTACACAGTAAAACAATGCTTGCTGCTGTAACTTACTCATTACACAGTAAAACAATGCTTGCTGCTGTAACTTACTCATTACACAGTAAAACAATGCTTGCTGCACTAACTTACTCATTACACAGTAAAACAATGCTTGCTGCACTAACTTACTCATTACACAATAAAACAATGCTTGCTGCACTAACTCATTACGCAGTAAAACTATGCTTGCTGTTGTAACTTACTAATTACACAGTAAAGCAATGTTTGCTGCACTAACTCATTAACAGTAAAACAGTGCTTGCTGCTGTAACTTACTCATTAAATAGTAAAACAACATTTGGTGCACTAACTCATTACACAGTAAAACAATGCTTGCTGCTGTAACTTACTCATTACAGAGTAAAACAATGCTTGCTGCACTAACTTACTCATTACACAGTAAAACAATGCTTGCTGCACTAACTTACTCATTACACAGTAAAACAATGCTTGCTGCTGTAACTTACTCATTACACAGTAAAACAATGCTTGCTGCTGTAACTTACTCATTACACAGTAAAACGATGCTTGCTGCACTGACTTACTCATTATACAGTAAAGCAATGCTTGTTTCTGTAACTTACTCATTACACAGTAAAACAATGCTTGCTGTGCTAACTTACTCATTACACAGTAAAACAGTGCTTGCACCAATAACTTACTCATTACACAGTAAAACAATGCTTAATGATGCAACTTGCTCATTACACAGTAAAACAATGCTTGCTGTACTAACTTACTCGTTAAACAGTAAAACAATGATTGCTGAACTAACTTACTCATTACCCAGTAAAACAATGATAGCTGCTGCAACTTACTCAATACACAGTAAAACAATGCTTGCTGCTGTAACTTACTCACTTCAAAGTAAAACAATGCTTGCTGCACTAACTTACTCATTACACAGTAAAACAATGCTTGCTGCTGTAACTTACTCATTACACAGTAAAACAATGCTTGCTGCTGTAACTTACTCATTACACAGTAAAACAATGCTTGCTGCACTAACTTACTCATTACACAGTAAAACAATGCTTGCTGCTGTAACTTACTCATTACACAGTAAAACAATGCTTGCTGCACTAACTTACTCATTACACAGTAAAACAATGCTTGCTGTGCTAACTTACTCATTACACAGTAAAACAATGCTTGCTGCTGTAACTTACTCATTACAGAGTAAAACAATGCTTGCTGCACTAACTTACTCATTACACAGTAAAACAATGCTTGCTGCACTAACTTACTCATTACACAGTAAAACAATGCTTGCTGCTGTAACTTACTCATTACAGAGTAAAACAATGCTTGCTGCACTAACTTACTCATTACACAGTAAAACAATGCTTGCTGCACTAACTTACTCATTACACAGTAAAACAATGCTTGCTGCACTAACTTACTCATTACACAGTAAAACAATGCTTGCTGCACTAACTTACTCATTACACAGTAAAACAATGCTTGCTGCTGTAACTTACTCATTACACAGTAAAACAATGCTTGCTGCACTAACTTACTCATTACACAGTAAAACAATGCTTGCTGCTGTAACTTACTCATTACACAGTAAAACAATGCTTGCTGCACTAACTTACTCATTACACAGTAAAACAATGCTTGCTGCTGTAACTTACTCATTACACAGTAAAACAATGCTTGCTGTGCTAACTTACTCATTACAGAGTAAAACAATGCTTGGTCCACTAACTTGCTCATTACACAGTAAAACATTGCTGCTGCACCAACTTACTTATTGCACAGTAAAACAATGCTTGGTGCACTAACTTACTCAATACACAGTAAAACAATGCTTGCTGCACTAACTTACTCATTACACAGTAAAACAATGCTTGCTGCTGTAACTTACTCATTACAGAGTAAAACAATGCTTGCTGCACTAACTTACTCATTACACAGTAAAACAATGCTTGCTGCTGTAACTTACTCATTACACAGTAAAACAATGCTTGCTGCTGTAACTTACTCATTACACAGTAAAACAATGCTTGCTGCACTAACTTACTCATTACACAGTAAAACAATGCTTGCTGCACTAACTTACTCATTACACAGTAAAACAATGCTTGCTGCACTAACTTATTACACAGTAAAACAATGCTTGCTGCTGTAACTTACTCATTACAGAGTAAAACAATGCTTGCTGCACTAACTTACTCATTACACAGTAAAACAATGCTTGCTACACTAACTTACTCATTACACAGTAAAACAATGCTTGCTGCACTAACTTACTCATTACACAGTAAAACAATGCTTGCTGCACTAACTTACTCATTACACAGTAAAACAATGCTTGCTGCTGTAACTTACTCATTACAGAGTAAAACAATGCTTGCTGCACTAACTTACTCATTACACAGTAAAACAATGCTTGCTGCTGTAACTTACTCATTACACAGTAAAACAATGCTTGCTGCACTAACTTACTCATTACACAGTAAAACAATGCTTGCTGCACTAACTTACTCATTACACAGTAAAACAATGCTTGCTGCTGTAACTTACTCATTACACAGTAAAACAATGCTTGCTGCTGTAACTTACTCATTACACAGTAAAACAATGCTTGCTGCACTAACTTACTCATTACACAGTAAAACAATGCTTGCTGCTGTAACTTACTCATTACACAGTAAAACAATGCTTGCTGCTGTAACTTACTCATTACACAGTAAAACAATGCTTGCTGCACTAACTTACTCATTACACAGTAAAACAATGCTTGCTGCACTAACTTACTCATTACACAGTAAAACAATGCTTGCTGCTGTAACTTACTCATTACACAGTAAAACAATGCTTGCTGCACTAACTTACTCATTACACAGTAAAACAATGCTTGCTGCACTAACTTACTCATTACACAGTAAAACAATGCTTGCTGCACTAACTCATTACACAGTAAAACAATGCTTGCTGCACTAACTTACTCATTACACAGTAAAACAATGCTTGCTGCACTAACTTACTCATTACACAGTAAAACAATGCTTGCTGCTGTAACTTACTCATTACACAGTAAAACAATGCTTGCTGCACTAACTTACTCATTACACAGTAAAACAATGCTTGCTGTGCTAACTTACTCATTACACAGTAAAACAATGCTTGCTGCTGTAACTTATTCAATACTCAGTAAAACAATGCTTGCTGTACTAACTTACTCATTACACAGTAAAACAATGCTTGCTGCACTAACTTACTCATTACACAGTAAAACAATGCTTGCTGCTGTAACTTACTCATTACACAGTAAAACAATGCTTGCTGCTGTAACTTACTCATTACAGAGTAAAACAATGCTTGCTGCACTAACTCATTACACAGTAAAACAATGCTTGCTGTGCTAACTTACTCATTACACAGTAAAACAATGCTTGCTGCACTAACTTACTCATTACACAGTAAAACAATGCTTGCTGCACTAACTTACTCATTACACAGTAAAACAATGCTTGCTGCACTAACTTACTCATTACACAGTAAAACAATGCTTGCTGCTGTAACTTACTCATTACACAGTAAAACAATGCTTGCTGCACTAACTTACTCATTACACAGTAAAACAATGCTTGCTGCACTAACTTACTCATTACACAGTAAAACAATGCTTGCTGCACTAACTTACTCATTACACAGTAAAACAATGCTTGCTGCACTAACTTACTCATTACACAGTAAAACAATGCTTGCTGCACTAACTTACTCATTACACAGTAAAACAATGCTTGCTGCACTAACTTACTCATTACACAGTAAAACAATGCTTGCTGTGCTAACTTACTCATTACACAGTAAAACAATGCTTGCTGCACTAACTTACTCATTACACAGTAAAACAATGCTTGCTGCTGTAACTTACTCATTACACAGTAAAACAATGCTTGCTGCACTAACTTACTCATTACACAGTAAAACAATGCTTGCTGCTGTAACTTACTCATTACACAGTAAAACAATGCTTGCTGCACTAACTTACTCATTACACAGTAAAACAATGCTTGCTGCTGTAACTTACTCATTACACAGTAAAACAATGCTTGCTGCACTAACTTACTCATTACACAGTAAAACAATGCTTGCTGCTGTAACTTACTCATTACACAGTAAAACAATGCTTGCTGCTGTAACTTACTCATTACACAGTAAAACAATGCTTGCTGCACTAACTTACTCATTACACAGTAAAACAATGCTTGCTGCTGTAACTTACTCATTACACAGTAAAACAATGCTTGCTGCACTAACTTACTCATTACACAGTAAAACAATGCTTGCTGCTGTAACTTACTCATTACACAGTAAAACAATGCTTGCTGCACTAACTTACTCATTACACAGTAAAACAATGCTTGCTGCACTAACTTACTCATTACACAGTAAAACAATGCTTGCTGCACTAACTTACTCATTACACAGTAAAACAATGCTTGCTGCTGTAACTTACTCATTACACAGTAAAACAATGCTTGCTGCACTAACTTACTCATTACACAGTAAAACAATGCTTGCTGCACTAACTTACTCATTACACAGTAAAACAATGCTTGCTGCTGTAACTTACTCATTACACAGTAAAACAATGCTTGCTGCACTAACTTACTCATTACACAGTAAAACAATGCTTGCTGCACTAACTTACTCATTACACAGTAAAACAATGCTTGCTGCTGTAACTTACTCATTACACAGTAAAACAATGCTTGCTGCACTAACTTACTCATTACACAGTAAAACAATGCTTGCTGCTGTAACTTACTCATTACAGAGTAAAACAATGCTTGCTGCACTAACTTACTCATTACACAGTAAAACAATGCTTGCTGCTGTAACTTACTCATTACACAGTAAAACAATGCTTGCTGCACTAACTTACTCATTACACAGTAAAACAATGCTTGCTGCACTAACTTACTCATTACACAGTAAAACAATGCTTGCTGCTGTAACTTACTCATTACACAGTAAAACAATGCTTGCTGCACTAACTTACTCATTACACAGTAAAACAATGCTTGCTGCACTAACTTACTCATTACACAGTAAAACAATGCTTGCTGCACTAACTTACTCATTACACAGTAAAACAATGCTTGCTGCTGTAACTTACTCATTACACAGTAAAACAATGCTTGCTGCACTAACTTACTCATTACACAGTAAAACAATGCTTGCTGCTGTAACTTACTCATTACACAGTAAAACAATGCTTGCTGCACTAACTTACTCATTACACAGTAAAACAATGCTTGCTGCTGTAACTTACTCATTACACAGTAAAACAATGCTTGCTGCACTTACTCATTACACAGTAAAACAATGCTTGCTGCACTAACTTACTCATTACACAGTAAAACAATGCTTGCTGCACTAACTTACTCATTACACAGTAAAACAATGCTTGCTGCTGTAACTTACTCATTACACAGTAAAACAATGCTTGCTGCACTAACTTACTCATTACACAGTAAAACAATGCTTGCTGCACTAACTTACTCATTACACAGTAAAACAATGCTTGCTGCTGTAACTTACTCATTACACAGTAAAACAATGCTTGCTGCACTAACTTACTCATTACACAGTAAAACAATGCTTGCTGCTGTAACTTACTCATTACACAGTAAAACAATGCTTGCTGCACTAACTTACTCATTACACAGTAAAACAATGCTTGCTGCTGTAACTTACTCATTACACAGTAAAACAATGCTTGCTGCACTAACTTACTCATTACACAGTAAAACAATGCTTGCTGCTGTAACTTACTCATTACAGAGTAAAACATTGCTTGCTGCATGAACTTACTCATTATACAGTAAAACAATGCTTGCTACACATACTCATTACAAGTAAAACAATGCTTGCTGCTGTAACTTACTCATTACACAGTAAAACAATGCTTGCTGCTGTAACTTACTCATTACACAGTAAAACAATGCTTGCTGCACTAACTTACTCATTACACAGTAAAACAATGCTTGCTGCACTAACTTACTCATTACACAGTAAAACAATGCTTGCTGCACTAACTTACTCATTACACAGTAAAACAATGCTTGCTGTGCTAACTTACTCATTACACAGTAAAACAATGCTTGCTGCACTAACTTACTCATTACACAGTAAAACAATGCTTGCTGCACTAACTTACTCATTACACAGTAAAACAATGCTTGCTGCTGTAACTTACTCATTACAGAGTAAAACAATGCTTGCTGCACTAACTTACTCATTACACAGTAAAACAATGC
Organism: Protopterus annectens; assembly: GCF_019279795.1. NCBI lineage: Eukaryota > Metazoa > Chordata > Ceratodontiformes > Protopteridae > Protopterus > Protopterus annectens. The sequence goes on from NC_056737.1 coordinate 1,191,835,967, forward strand.
TTGCTGCACTAACTTACTCATTACACAGTAAAACAATGCTTGCTGCACTAACTTACTCATTACACAGTAAAACAATGCATGCTGTAACTTACTCATTACACAGTAAAACAATGCTTGCTGTGCTAACTTACTCATTACACAGTAAAACAATGCTTGCTGCACTAACTTACTCATTACACAGTAAAACAATGCTTGCTGCACTAACTTACTCATTACACAGTAAAACAATGCTTGCTGCACTAACTTACTCATTACACAGTAAAACAATGCTTGCTGCACTAACTTACTCATTACACAGTAAAACAATGCTTGCTGCACTAACTTACTCATTACACAGTAAAACAATGCTTGCTGCTGTAACTTACTCATTACACAGTAAAACAATGCTTGCTGCTGTAACTTACTCAATACACAGTAAAACAATGCTTGCTGTGCTAACTTACTCATTACACAGTAAAACAATGCTTGCTGCTGTAACTTACTCATTACACAGTAAAACAATGCTTGCTGCACTAACTTACTCATTACACAGTAAAACAATGCTTGCTGCACTAACTTACTCATTACACAGTAAAACAATGCTTGCTGCACTAACTTACTCATTACACAGTAAAACAATGCTTGCTGCACTAACTTACTCATTACACAGTAAAACAATGCTTGCTGCACTAACTTACTCATTACACAGTAAAACAATGCTTGCTGCTGTAACTTACTCATTACAGAGTAAAACAATGCTTGCTGCACTAACTTACTCATTACACAGTAAAACAATGCTTGCTACACTAACTTACTCTTTACACAGTATATTGTTTCTTTGGCGAGATGTTTTAGTCTCATAAAGATTTTCTCCCTGACATAGACAATGAATGTTTTATCACATATTTTCTGTGTATTTTCATTCATAATTCATAAAAATGTTCTATATGTACTAGGCAAATTGATGGATATAATGTCATTATCTGACCATGTATTCTATCTATATAAAATTCTATATTCTTTGTGCAGCTAAAGTGTATTGTTTAGGTCAGTAACACAGTCTGTGCAAATTGCATTTTTAAAAGAAGTAATGGTTTAGCGTTCAAGCTATTTTAATTCTGTATTGACAGATATATTCACTTAGATTGCAATGGATAATGTTATTGCCACTGGCATGCTTCTTAAATGCATAATTTTCTAAATTCCATCTTTTTGTAACAAAATTTGGCTAACTGCAGTTAACGGGATATTTATACACATTAAAAATATCATGCCTTCCTACAAACTTACCTGTATTGCTCCTATCCTGTCTTTATTTAGACATTTTCTAAACCAAAGAGGTTGACTACCATTACATATTGTTTAATAAACATAAATATCCTGTGTTATAATACAGATGGGGCTATATCTTTCACAAAGTGCCACTATGTACACTTGCAATCACCTTTCTTAACAGTTTCTTCTTTTTCTGAGCACAAGTATTTCTTTTTCATGCCTAATCACGTATTCAATATATTGGCATAAATAAATAAAATAAATAAATTGGTAGAGACAGAACGAGAGAGAGAGAGGGGGTAGGTGAATATACAGACAAATTCTTAATCCCAATAATTTTACATTTTCTTCTATTAAACTATATTTTCTTACTGTGGGAAGTTGCCTTTAACCCAAAGGAGTGGCCTCCAATGCTCAGGATGAGATTAATTCTCACCTCCCAAGATGGCTGCCCTGTTTGGGTCCTGTCAGGCAACAACAGTGGTACTAAGGGATATGGGATAAGTGTATCATGTCCCAGTTCTGGATCTATGGTTTCTTCCCCTGTCTTTTGCTGCTTTACTATTTTCATGTTTCCTTTATGGTTACTTTATAATTTTCTAGCTGTCATTTTACATTTTTATTTTTTTTTCTTTTGGGGATTGGAGGTTGTCTGTTAGTTATCACCTTAGGCAGCACTTAGTTGCATAATGCTTATGCTAACTCTCCGAAAGATGACTGGTATTAAACGTTTAGCTAGTAATTTAAATTAACAAATTAATAACATACATGATTTTAATATGGGCATCTTCTGGAAGATTTACAAATTAGCATCTGGTTTACACAAGAAACTCAAAGCATAACAGATGATGAAAAGCTGTTCAGATGGAAGGCGTTTCCAGTTCTTTCTCTAAAATAATTCAGGCTAGCTGTGGTTCAATTCTTAGCAGCTCCTGTATTTGGGGAGACAATCAGTGAGGATGCAGATGACAGATTTATTTTAGTAAACAGAACCTTTACTGTTTCCATGACATGACTGGTACCTGTACTTTTGGTACCTGAACTGGCCCAAACACAGTCATTTATTTTTGTAACTAGTTTAGAAATCCAGATAAACTATGATTCTATAATCACAGCAGGTAATTAGAATACTTTACTTAGTCTTTAAATACAAATGGGAAAATTGTTTTGGTTTTTCCTGAACTCTA
>NC_056737.1:1191838907-1191855464 GCF_019279795.1 Protopterus annectens
GAAAGACAGTGAGAGGATGATTTAAGATAGTGCAGGTAGAGTTGGGTAGGAAGTGATGAGGTCATGAGGAAAAGACAGCGAGAGGATTGATTTAAGATAGTGTGCGTAAGGTAGAGTTGGATAGGGCGTGATGAGGTCATGAGGAAAAGACAGCGAGAGGATTGATTTAAGATAGTGTGCATGAGGAAGAGTTGGGTAGGAAGTGATGAGGTCATGAGGAAAAGACAGCGAGAGGATTGATTTAAGATAGTGTGCTTGAGGTAGAATTGGGTAGGGAGTGATGAGGTCATGAGGAAAAGACAGCGAGAGGATTGATTTAAGATTGTGTGCGTGAGGTAGAGTTGGGTAGGGAGTGACGAGGTCACTATCTAATAACAATAACAATACCACCTTTAACTTTCAACCAGTCTCCACAGCCACTATTTGCTCGTCCCACAATAGCAATAACATGCTTTTGCCTTTCAACCAGTCTCCACAGCCACTTTATCTAAATCACACAATAACAATAACACATCTTTTACCTTTCAATCCAGTCTCCACAGCCACTATCGTAAATCACATAATAACAATGCCCACATTTACCTTTCAACCACTCTCCACAGCCACTATCTAAATCACACAATAACAATAACACCTTTACCTTTCAAGCAGTCTCCACAGCCACTATCTAAATCCCACAATAATAATACCACCTTTACCTTTCAACCAGTTTCCACAGTACACTATCTAAACTCCCACAATAACAATATCATCTTTTACCTTTCAAAGAGTCTCCACAGCCATACTATCTAAATTCCATGACAATAACCAATAACACCTTTTACTCTTCAAATCCAGTTCTTCACAGCCACTTCAGCTAAATCCCACAATAACAATTACGTCATTACTATTCAGCCAGTTCCTTTTACGCAGCCACTATCTACGTCCACATTAATAGCAATATACATTTTACCTTTCCAACCAGTCTACGCATGGTAATCCCAAACTAACAACATGATCTTTCGTAGTCTCCACTACACTTTCTAAATGCCACAATAATGATACCATTTTACTTTTCAACCAGTCTCTGCAGCCACTATCTAAATCCCACAATAACAATACCACCTTTACCTTTCAACCCACTTACACAGCCACTATCTAAATCGCACAATAACAATAATGCCTTTACCTTTCAACTCTTCTCCACAGCCACTATCTAAATCATAGAATAACAATAACACATTTACCTTTCAACCAGTCTCCACAGCCACTATCTAAATCCCACAATAACAATACAACCTTTACCTTCCAGCCAGTCTGCACAGCCACTATCCTAATCCACAATAACAATAACATCTTTCAGCCATTCTCCACAGGCACTATCTAAATCCCACAATAACAATACCATCTTTACCTTTCAACCAGTCTCCACAGCCACTATCTAAATCCCACAATAACAATAACACCTTTACCTTTCAACCAGTCTCCACAGCCACTATCTAAATCCCACAATAACAATAACACCTTTACCTTTCAGCCAGTCTCCACAGCCACTATCTAAATCCCAAAATAACAATACCACATTTACCATTCAACCAGTTTCCACAGCCACTGTCTATAAACCACAATAACAATACCACCTTTACCTTTCAGTGTCCACAGCCACAATCTAAATCACACAATAATACCTCTACCTTTCAACCAGTCTCCACAGCCACTATCAAAATCCCACAATAACAATAACACCTTTACCGTTAACCAGTCTCCACAGCCACTATCTAAATCCCACAATAACAATAATGCCTTTACCTTTTAACCAGTCTCTACAGCCACTATCTAAATCCCAGAATAACAAAAACACCTTTACATTTCAACCAGTCTTCATAGCAAGTATCTAAATCCCACAATAATGATACCACATTTTCCTTTCAACCAGTCTTCACAGCCACTGTTTAAATCCCACAATAAGAACACCATCTTTACCTTTCAACAAGTCTACACAGCCACTATCTAAATCCCACAATAACAGTAACACCTTTACCTTTCAACCAGTCTCCACAGCCACTATCTAAATCACACAATAACAATACCACCTTTACCTTTCAACCAGTCTCCACAGCCACTATCTAAATCCACAATAACAATAACACCTTTACCTTTCAACCAGTCTTCACAGTCACTATCTAAATCCCATAATAACAATTACACCGTTACATTTCAACCAGTCTCCACAGCCACTATCTAAATCCCACAATAACAATAACACATTTACCTTTCAACCAGTCTCCACAGCCACTATCTAAATCCCACAATAACAATAACACCTTTATCTTTCAACCAGTCTCCACAGCCACTTTCTAAATACCACAATAACAATAACATTTTTACTTTTCAACCAGTCTCCACAGCCACTATCTAAATCCCACAATAACAATACCACCTTTACCTTTCAACCAGTCTCCACAGCCACTATCTAAATCCCACAATAACAGTACCACCTTTACCATTCATAAGATCTCCACAGCCACTATCTAAATCCCAAAATAACAATAACACCTTTACCTTTCAACCAGTCTCCACAGCCACTATCTAAATCCTACAATAAAAATACCGTCTTGACCTTTCAACCAGTCTCCACAGCCACTATCTAAATCCCACACTAACAATAACACCTTTACCTTTCAACCATTCTCCACAGCCACTTTCTAATTCCCACAATAAGAATACCGTCTTTACCTTTCAACAAGTGTCCACAGCCACTATCTAAATCCCACAATAACAGTAACACATTTACCTTTCAACCAGTCTCCACAGTCACTATCTAAATCACACAATAACAATGCCACCTTTATCTTTCAACCAGTCTCCACAGCCACTATCTAAATCCCAGAATAAGAATAACACCTTTACCTTTCAACGAGTCTCCACAGCCACTATCTAAATCCCACAATAACAATACCACCTTTACCTTTCAACCAGTCTCCACAGCCACTATCTAAATCCCACAATAACAATACCACCTTTACCTTTCAACTAGTCTCCACAGCCACTGTCTAAATCACACAATAACAATAACACCTTTACCTTTCAACCAGTCTCCACAGTCACTATCTAAAGCCCCCAATAACAATGACAGCTTTACCTTTCAACCAGTCTCTACAGCCACTATCTAAATCCACAATAACAATAACACCATTACCTTTCAACCAGTCTACACAGCGACTATCTAAATCCCACAATAACAATACCACCTTTACCTTTCAACCAATTTCCAAAGCCACTATCAAAATCCCAAAATAACAATAACATCTTTACCTTTCAACCAGTCTCCACAGCCATTACCTAAATCCCACAATAACAACAACACCTTTACCTTTCAACCAGTCTCCACAGCCACTATCTAAATCCCACAATAACAATAACACCTTTACCTTTCAACCAGTCTCCACAGCCACTATCTAAATCCCACAATAACAATAACACCTTTACCTTTCAACCAGTCTCCACAGCCACTATCTAAATCCCACAATAACAATAACACCTTTACCTTTCAACCAGTCTCAAAGCCACTATCTAAATCCCACAATAACAATACCACCTTTACCTTTCAACCAGTCTCCACAGCCACTATCTAAATCCCACAATAACAATAACACCTTTACCTTTCAACCAGTCTCCACAGCCACTATCTAAATCCCACAATAACAATACCGTCTTTACCTTTCAACCAGTCTCCACAGCCACTATCTAAATCCCACACTAACAATAACACCTTTACCTTTCAACCAGTCTCCACAGCCACTTTCTAAAGCCCTCAATAAGAATACCATCTTTACCTTTCAACCAGTCTCCACAGCCACTATCTAAATCCCACAATAACAGTAACACCTTTACCTTTCAACCAGTCTCCACAGCCACTATCTAAATCACACAATAACAATACCACCTTTACCTTTCAACCAGTCTCCACAGCCACTATCTAAATCCCACAATAACAATACCACCTTTACCTTTCAACCAGTCTCCACAGCCACTATCTAAATCACACAATAACAATACCTTTACCTTTCAACCAGTCTCCACAGCCACTAACTAAATCCCACAATAACAATAACACCTTTACCTTTCAACCAGTCTCCACAGCCACTATCTAAATCCCACAATAACAATAACACCTTACCTTTCAACCAGTCTCCACAGCCACTATCTAAATCCCACAATAACAATAACACCTTTACCTTTCAACCAGTCTCCACAGCCACTATCTAATCCCACAATAACAATAACACCTTTACCTTTCAACCAGTCTCCACAGCCACTATCTAAATCCCACAATAACAATACCACCTTTACCTTTCAACCAGTCTCCACAGCCACTATCTAAATCCCACAATAACAATAACACCTTTACCTTTCAACCAGTCTCCACAGCCACTATCTAAATCCCACAATAACAATAACACCTTTACCTTTCAACCAGTCTCCACAGCCACTATCTAAATCCCACAATAACAATACACCTTTACCTTTCAACCAGTCTCCACAGCCACTATCTAAATCCCACAATAACAATAACACCTTTACCTTTCAACCAGTCTCCACAGCCACTATCTAAATCCCACAATAACAATAACACCTTTACCTTTCAACCAGTCTCCACAGCCACTATCTAAATCCACAATAACAATAACACCTTTACCTTTCAACCAGTCTCCACAGCCACTATCTAAATCCCACAATAACAATACCACCTTTACCTTTCAACCAGTCTCCACAGCCACTATCTAAATCCCAAAATAACAATAACATCTTTACCTTTCAACCAGTCTCCACAGCCACTATCTAAATCCACAATAACAATAACACCTTTACCTTTCAACCAGTCTCCACAGCCACTATCTAAATCCCACAATAACAATACCACCTTTACCTTTCAACCAGTCTCCACAGCCACTATCTAAATCCCACAATAACAATACCACCTTTACCTTTCAACCAGTCTCCACAGCCACTATCTAAATCCCACAATAACAATACCATCTTTACCTTTCAACCAGTCTTCACAGCCACTATCTAAATCCCACAATAACAATAACACCTTTACCTTTCAACCAGTCTCCACAGCCACTATCTAAATCCCACAATAACAATACCATCTTTACCTTTCAACCAGTCTCCACAGCCACTATCTAAATCCCACAATAACAATAACACCTTTACCTTTCAACCAGTCTCCACAGCCACTATCTAAATCCCACAATAACAATAACACCTTTACCTTTCAACCAGTCTCCACAGCCACTATCTAAATCCCACAATAACAATAACACCTTTACCTTTCAACCAGTCTCCACAGCCACTTTCTAAATCACATAATAACAATATCACCTTTATCTTTCAACCAGTCTCCACAGCCACTATCTAAACCCCATAATAACATTAACACCTTTACCTTTCAAAGAGTCTCCACAGCCACTATCTAAATCCCACAATAACAATACCACATTTACCTTTCAGCCAGTCTCCAAAGCCACAATCTAAATCACACGATAATACCTCTACCTTTCAACCAGTCTCCACAGCCACTATCAAAATCCCACAATAACAATAACACCTATAGCAATCAACCGGTCTCCACAGCCACTATCTAAATCCCACAATAACAATAACACCTTTACCTTTCAACCAGTCTCCACAGCCACTATCTAAATCTCACAATAACAATAATACCTTTACCTTTCAACCAGTCTCCACAGCCACTATCTAAATCCCAGAATAACAAAAACACCTTTACATTTCAACCAGTCTTCACTGCAAGTATCTAAATCCGACAATAATAACACCACATTTTCCTTTCAACCAGTCTTCACAGCCACTGTTTAAATCCCACAATAAGAACACCATCTTTACCTTTCAACAAGTCTCAACAGCCACTATCTAAATCCCACAATAATACACCTTTTACCTTCAAACAGTCCCCACAGCCACCATCTAATTCCCACAATAACAATACCACCTTTATCTTTCAACCAGTCTCACAGCCACCATCTAAATCAATAATAGTACAAACAACACCTACCTTTCAACTAGTCCCCACAGCCACTTTCTTAATCCCACAATAACAATAACACTTTTACGTTTCAAAAAGTCTCCACAGCAACTATCTAAATCCCACAATAACAATAACACCATTTGCATCTTTTCCAACAAGTCCCTTACAGCCACTATTCTGGAAATACTCACACACACACATTTTTAAGCCAACAAGTCTCCCACAGCCACTATCTAAATCACACACAATAACAATACTCACCTTTATTCCTATCAACCGTCTTCACAGCCCCTATCTAAATCTCGGAATAATTAACAATAACACCCTTTACTTTTCCACCAGTCTCCACAGGCACTATCTAAATCCCACAATAACAACACCACCTTTACCTTTCAACTCGGACTCCCTCAGTTTTCAGCCATATCTAAACCTCACACAAGAACCAGTATCACTCCTTTACCATTCATAACAAGTCTCCACAGCCACTACATCTAAATTCCAGCCAAATAACAGTAACACCTTTAACTTCCTCTCAACCAGTCTCCTCAGCCACTATCTAAATCCTACAATAAAAATACCACCTTTGGACCTTTCTTTCAACCAGTCTCATACAGCCACTACTCCAAATCCCACACTAACAATAATGCCACCCTTTATCTTCTCAACCATTCTCCACAGCTACTTTCTAATTCCCCCGCAATAAGAAATATCGCCTTATTCCTTTCCAAATGTATGTCCACAGCCACTATCTAAATTCCATAATAACAGTAACAATCATTTACTTCCTTTCCAAACCAGTTCCACAGTCACTATCTAAACTCGCCACAATAACATTGCCAATCTTGGATACGAAATTCCAACTAGAACCTCCACAGTAACTATCTAAAGCTCCCAGACTAAGAATAACACCTTTACTCCCCATCGACCAGTCTCCACAGCCACTATCTCAATCCCACACATAACAATACCACCTTTACCTTTCACAAATCCAGTCTCCACAGCTTAACCATATTTAAATCCCACAATAACAATACCAAACTCTTTAGACTGCTCAACCCTAGGCTCCCACAGCCACTGTCAAAAATCAAACAATAAAAATAACACCTTAACCTCTTCTCAACCAGTCTCTTACAGCTTATCACTAATATCTAAAGCCCCCTAATAACAATAACAGCTTTACCTCTTTTCAACCAGTCTCTACAGCCACTTATCTAAATCCAAAATAACAACAACAGCCTTACCTTTCAACAAGTCTACACAGCATTATCGAAGGAATGTTATGTTAGTAGTTTACTCAATAGGGATAGTATGCATCCTAGGTATGTTTTTACTAATGTGACACAAAATCAATTTTTTAGAGCCTCCAGATTAAATGTTAAAGAGAGTGATTTTGAGCAGCAAATCCACATTACTAGTGATGAATTGAGGCGAAGAGGCTATGAAGAAAAGATGATAGAAGGATGTAAGCAAGAAGTCAAGCAGTTAAGAGATAGCAGGGCCAGACCGTACTTTTCTCATAGAGAACAAGAGAAAAGGAGAATATATAAGAATAGTACTAAGTTGGGTATGTGTATTCCTTATACTAGGGATGTTAGGAAGTACACTAATATATTCAATGACCATTGGAATATACTGATGACGGATCCACTTGTAAAGGATAGTGGGTGAAGTACCTCAATTCACTTTTAAGAACAAGAAAAATTTGAAGAGGAGACTTTTGTGTATCTAAACATGATTTGACCAAAGAGAATATATATGGACTGTACCATGTGGTAGCTGCAATCAATGCAGGTATGTTAAGGAGGTGTCACTTTCATACATCCAGACACCAAGAGAGAGTATGATGTTAGGTTAATGCCACATGTCACACTAAACATGTAATATACCTTGCTATGTGCTCCTATACACAGTTTTTATGTGGGTAAGACTGATAGGATGCTGAAAGAGAGGATAAGGGAGCACATGTACCATATTAGCAAAGGGTCAAGGATTAATGCATTGTCCAAACATATATTGGACAAAGGCATAAGTCATAGTTTTCGTTTCATGGTCATTTCTAAAGTTTTTGGAGAGTGATAGGTATAGTGATGCTAGAGAGCGGAAGAATTGGAAGCAAGGTGGATCATTATGCTGAGGGCTACCTGTGGGCATGGTTTGAATGAGAATATTCCAATAAAACCAACTTTAAAGAAAAGGAGGTTGCGCAGGTAGAGGAACACATCAAATATGTATATTTCTGTATCAAAAATATTTTTTGATATACATGTTTACATTTTTATATATTTATATATATTTTTTATGCATACATTAGTTTATTTTTATTTTTATGCATTTTTATATATATATATATATTTTTTTTATGTATTTTATGTAAATGTTTTATGTTCATACATTAAGTGTATTTATTTTTATGAATATATTGTTGATGAATTATATGCAGTTTTTAGATGAATTTACTGTGTTTAATGAATTTTAAAGGTGGTTTACCTTTAAGATGAATTGGTCATGTGATTTAGCAGAGTACTTAAGCAGGTGGGAGTGTTACTATTTTCAAACACCTGAAGAAGCAGTAGTGAAAGCGCTTGTGTTGTCTGAATAAAGCAGTGCTGATTTTACTGAAGTGGAGTTATCCTTGCCTTTGCCATTGCCTTTGCTGATATATTTTTGAAGTTGGAACTGAGAACTGAAATTGAAGTGAGTTGTATATACTATAGCCTGCCTCCTGGATATATTTTCTTAAGACTTTTACCTTTCAGACAGACTTCACAGCCACTATCTAAATGCCACAATAACAATTACACCTCTACCTTTCAACCAGTCTCCACAGTCACTATCTAAATCCCACAATAACACTAACACCTTTACCTTTCAACTAGTCTCCACAGCCACTATCTAAATGCCACAATAACAATAACACATTTACCTTTCAACCAGTCTCCACAGCCACTATCTAAATCCCACAATAACAATAACACCTTTACCTTTCAACCAGTCTCCACAGTCACTTTCTAAATCTCACAATAACACATTTACATTTCAACCAGTCTCCACAGCTACTATCCAAATGGCACAATAACAAAACCACCTTTACCTTTCAACCAGTCTCCACAGCCACTATCTAAATCCCACAATATCAGTAACACATTTACCTTTCAACCAGTCTCCACAGCCACTATCTAAATCCCACAATAAAAATACCACCTTTACCTTTCAACCAGTCACCAAATCCACTATCTAAATCCCACAATAACAATACCACCTTTACCATTCAACCAGTCTCCACTGCCACTATCTAGATCCCAAAATAACAATAACACCTTTACCTTTCAACCAGTCTCCACAGCCACTATCTAAATCCCACAATAACAATACCGTCTTTACCTTTCAACCAGTCTCCACAGCCACTATCTAAATCCTACACTAACAATAACACCTTTACCTTTCAACCAGTCTCCTCAGCCACTATCTAAAGCCCTCAATAAGAATACCGTCTTTACCTTTCAGCCAGTCTCCACAGCCACTATCTAAATCCCACATTAACAATACCACCCTTACCATTCAACCAGTCAGCAAATCCACTATCTAAATCCCACAATAACAATACTACCTTTACCATTGAACCAGTCTCCACAGCCACTATCTAAATCCCAAAATAACAATAACACCTTTACCTTTCAACCAGTCTCCACAGCCCCTATGTAAATCCAACTCTAACAATAACACCTTTACCTTTCAACCAGTCTCCACAGCCACTATTTAAAGCCCTCAATAAGAATACCATCTTTACCATTCAACAAGTCTCCACAGCCACTATCTAAATGCCACAATAATGATACCACCTTTACCTTTCAGCCAGTCTCCTCAGCCACTATTTAAATCCCACAATAACAATACCACCTTTACCTTTCAATTACTCTCCACAGCCACTATCTAAAGCCCACAATAACAATGACAGCTTTACCTTTCAACCAGTCTTTACAGCCACTATCTAAATCAACATTAACAATAACACCGTTACCTTTCAACCAGTCTACACAGCGACTATCTAAATCCCACAATAACAATACCACCTTTACCTTTCAACCCATTTCCAAAGCCACTATCTAAATCCCACAATAACAATACCACCTTTACCTTTCAACCAGTCTCTACAGCCACTATCTAAATCCTACAATAACAATAACACCTTTACCTTTTAACCAGTCTCCTCAGCCACTATCTACAGCCCTCAATAAGAATACCATCTTTACCTTTCAGCCAGTCTCCATAGCCACTATCTAAATCCCAAAATAACAATACAAACTTTACCTTTCAACCAGTTTCGACAGCCACTATCTATAAACCACAATAACAATACCACCTTTACCTTTCAAACAGTGTCCACAGCCACAATCTAAATCTCACAATAACAATAATACCTTTACCTTTCAACCAGTCTCCACAGCCACTATCTAAATCCCAGAATAACAAAAACACCTTTACATTTCAACCAGTCTTCACTGCAAGTATCTAAATCTGACAACAATTTTCCTTTCAACCAGTCTTCACAGCCACTGTTTAAATCCCACAATAAGAACACCATCTTTACCTTTCAACAAGTCTCCACAGCCACTATCTAAATCCCACAATAACAGTAACACCTTTACCTTTCAACCAGTCTCCACAGCCACTATCTAAATCACACAATAACAATACCACCTTTACCTTTCAACCACTCTCCATGGCCACTATCTAAATCAAACAATAACAATACCACCTTTACCTTTCAACTAGTCTCCACAGCCACTATCTAAATCACACAATAACAATAACACCTTTACCTTTCAACCAGTCTCCATAGCCACTATCTAAATCCCACAATAACAATACCACCTTTACCTTTCAACCACTCTCCACAGCCACTATCTAAATGCCACAATAACAATACCACCTTTACCTTTCAACCAGTCTCCACAGCCACTATCTAAATTCCACAATAACAATTACACTTTTACCTTTCAACCAGTCTTCACAGCCACTAACTTAATCCCATAATAACAATTACACTGTCACATTTCAACCAGTCTCCACAGCCACTATCTAAATCCTGCAATAACAATAACACATTTACCTTTCAACCAGCCTCCTCAGCCACTGTCTAAATCCCACAATAACAATAACCCCTTTATCTTTCAACCAGTCTCCACAGCAACTTTCTAAATACCACAATAACAATAACATTTTTACTTTTCAACCAGTCTCCACAGCCACTATCTAAATTCCAAAATAGCAATACCACCTTTAACATTCAACCAGTCTCCACAGTCACTATCTAAATTACACAATAACAATGCCACATTTATCTTTCAACCAGTCTCCACAGCCACTATCTAAATCCCACAATAACAATACCACCTTTACCGTTCAACTAGTCTCCACAGCCACTGTCTAAATCACACAATAACAATAACACCTTTACTTTTCAACCAGTCTCCACAGTAACTATCTAAAGCCCCAATAACAATAAGAGCTTTACCTTTCAACCAATCTCTACAGCCACTATCTAAATCCACAATAACAATAACACCATTACCTTTCAACCAGTCTACACAGCGACTATCTAAATCCCACAATAACAATACTACCTTTACCTTTCAACCAATTTCCAAAGCCACTATCAAAATCCCAAAATAACAATAACATCTTTACCTTTCAGACAAACTTCACAGCCACTATCAAAATCCCAAAATAACAGTGACATCTTTACCTTTCAGACAGACTTCACAGCCACTATCAAAATCCCAAAATAACAATAACATCTTTACCTTTCAAACAGTCTCCACAGCCATTACCTAAATCCCACAATAACAACAACACCTTTACCTTTCAACCAGTCTCTGCAGCCACTATCTAAATCCCACAATAACAATAACACCTTTACCTTTCAGACAGACTTCACAGCCACTATCAAAATCCCACAATAACAATAACACCTTTACCTTTCAACCAGTCTCCACTGCCACTATCTAGATCCCAAAATAACAATAACACCTTTACCATTGAACCAGTCTCCTCAGCCACTTCCTAAAGCCCTCATTAAGAATACTGTCTTTACCTTTCAACCAGTCTCCACAGCCACTATCTAAATCCCAAAATAAGAATAACACCTTTAACTTTCAACAAGTCTCCACATCCACTATCTAAATTCCACACTAACAACAATACCTTTACCTTTCAACCAGTCTCTACAGCCATTATTTAAAGCCCTGAATAATAATGACAGCTTTACCTTTCAACCAGTCTCTACAGCCACTATCTAAATCCCACAATAACAGTAACACCATTACCTTTCAACCAGTCTACACAGCCACTGTCTAATTCCAGCAATAACATAACTCCTTTACCTTTCAACCAGTCTCCAAAGCCACTATGTAAATCCCACAATAAAAATAACACCTTTACCTTTCAACCAGTCTACACAGCCACTATCTAAATACCACAAAAACAATAACACCTTTACCTTATACCCAGTCTTCACAGCCACTATCTAAATCCCACAATAACAATAGCCGCTATCTAAATCCCACAATAATAATACCACCTTTACCTTTAAACCAGTCTCCACAGCCATTACCTAAATCCCACAATAACAACAACACCTTTACCTTTCAACCAGTCTCTGCAGCCACTATCTAAATCCCACAATAACAATAACACCTTTACCTTTCAGACAGACTTCACAGCCACTATCAAAATCCCACAATAACAATAACACCTTTACCTTTCAACCAGTCTCCACTGCCACTATCTAGATCCCAAAATAACAATAACACCTTTACCTTTCAACCAGTCTCCTCAGCCACTATCTAAAGCCCTCATTAAGAATACCGTCTTTACCTTTCAACCAGTCTCCACAGCCACTATCTAAATCCCACATTAACAATACCACCTTTACCTTTCAACCAGTCACCAAATCCACTATCTAAATCCCACAATAACAATATTACCTTTACCATTCAACCAGTCTCCACAGCCACTATCTAAATCCCACAATAACAATAACACCTTTACCTTTCAACCAGTCTCCACAGCCATTATGTAAATCCCACAATAACAATTACACCTTTACCTTTCAGCCAGACTTCACAGCCACTATCTAAATCCCACAATAACAATGCCACATTTACCTTTCAACCAGTCTCCACAGCCACTATCTATATCCCACAATAACAATACCACCTTTACCTTTCAACCAGTGTCCACAGCCACAATCTAAATCACACAATAATACCTCTACCTTTCAACCAGTCTCCACAGCCACTATCTAAATCCTACAATAACAATAACAGCTTTACCTTTCAACCAGTCCCCACAGCCACTTTCTTAATCCCACAATAACAATAACACCTTTACCTTTCAAGCAGGCTCTACAGCCACTATCTAAATCCCAGAATAACAATAACACCTTTACATTTCAACCAGTCTTCACAGCCACTATCTAAATCCCACAATAACAATAACACCTTTACCTTTCAAAGAGTCTCCACAGCCACTATCTAAATCCCACAATAACAATACCTTTAGCTTTCAACCAGTCTCCACAGCCACTATCTAAATCCCACAATAACAATACCACCTTTACCTTTCAACTACTCTCCACAGCCACTATCTAATTCACACAATAACAATAACACCTTTACCTTTCAACCAGTCTCCACAGCCACTATCTAAATCCCACAATAACAATACCACCTTTACCTTTCAACTACTCTCCACAGCCACTATCTAAATCCCACAATAACAATAACACCTTTATCTTTCAGCCAGTCTCCACAGCCACTATCTATATCCCACAATAACAATACCACCTTTACCTTTCAACCAGTGTCCACAGCCACAATCTAAATCAAACAATAATACCTTTACCTTTCAACCAGTCTCCACAGCCACTATCCAAATCCCACAATAACACCTTTACCATTCAACCAGTGTCCACAGCCACTATCTAAATCCCACAATAACAATAACACCTTTACCTTTCAACCACTCTCCACAGCCACTATCTAAATCCCACAAAAACTTTACAGCCAGTACTCAAATCCCACAATAATAATACTACATTTTCCTTTCAACCAGTCTTCACAGCACCTAATTAAATCCCACAATAAGAATACCATCTTTACCTTTCAAAAAGTCTCCACAGCCACTATCTAAATCCAACAATAACAGTAACATCTTTACCTTTCAACCAGTCTGCACAGCCACAATCTAAATCACACAATAACAATACCACCTTTATCTTTCAACCAGTCTCCACAGCCACTATTTAAATCCCAGAATAACAACAACACCTTTACCTTTTAAGGAGTCTCCACAGCCACTACCTAAATCACACAATAACAATACCACCTTTACCTTTCAACCACTCTCCACGGCCACTATCTAAATCAAACAATAACAATACCACCTTTACCTTTCAACTAGTCTACACAGCCACTATCTAAATCACACAATAACAATAACACCTTTACCTTTCAACCAGTCTCCAGAGCCACTATCTAAATCCCACAATAACAATACCACCTTTACCTTTCAACCACTCTCCACAGCCACTATATAAATCCCACAATAACAATACCACCTTTACCTTTCAACCAGTCTTAACAGCCACTATCTTAATCCCACAATAACAATTACATCATTACATTTCAACCAGTCCCCACAGCCACTTTCTAAATACCATAAAATAATAACACATTTACCTTTCAACTAGTCTCCACAGCCACTATCTAAATCACACAGAAACAATAACACCTTTACCTTTCATCCAGTCTCCACAGCCACTATCTAAATTCCACAATAACAATTAAACATTTACCTTTCAACCAGTCTTCACAGCCACTATCTTAATCCCACCATAACAATTACATCATTACATTTCAACCAGTCTCCACAGCCACTTTCTAAATACCACAATAACAATAACACATTTACCTTTCAACCAATCTCCACAGCCACTATCTAAATCCCACAATAACAATAACCTTTTACCTTTCAACCAGTCTCCACAGCCGTTATCGAAATCCCACAATAACAATACCACCTTTACCTTTCAACCAGTCTTAACAGCCACTATCTAAATCGCATAATAACAAAAACACCTTTACCTTTCAACCAGCCTCCACAGCCACCATAATCCACTAAAATCCCACAATAACAATAACACCTTTACCTATCAAACAGTCTTCACAGCCACTATCTAAATCCCACAATAACTATACCACCTTTCCCTTTCAACCTCTCTCCACAGCCACTATCTAAATCCCACAATAACCATAACACCATTACGTTTCAACCAGTCTCCACAGCCACTATGTAAATCAAACAATAACAAATCTATGTTTACCTTTCAACCAGTCTCCACAGCCACTATCTAAATCCCACACTAACAATAACACCTTTACCTTTCAGACAGACTTCACAGCCACTATCTAAATGCCACAATAACAATTACACCTCTACCTTTCAACCAGTCTACACAGTCACTATCTAAATCCCACAATAACACTAACACCTTTACCTTTCAACTAGTCTCCACAGCCACTATCTAAATCCCACAATAACAATTACATCATCACATTTCAACCAGTCTTAACAGCCACTATCTAAATCCCGCAATAACAATAACAAATTTACCTTTCAACCAGTCTCCACAGCCACTATCTAAATCTCACAAAAACACATTTACATTTCAACCAGTCTCCACAGCTACTATCCAAATGGCACAATAACAAAACCACCTTTACCTTTCAACCAGTCTCCACAGCCACTATCTAAATCCCACAATATCAGTAACACATTTACCTTTCAACCAGTCTCCACAGCCACTATCTAAATCCCACAATAAAAATACCACCTTTACCTTTCAACCAGTCACCAAATCCACTATCTAAATCCCACAATAACAATACCACCTTTACGATTCAACCACTCTCCACTGCCACTATTAAGATGCCAAAATAACAATAACACCTTTACCTTTCAACCAGTCTCCACAGCCACTATCTAAATCCCTCAATAACAATACCGTCTTTACTTTTCAACCAGTCTCTATAGCCACTATCTAAATCATACAATAACGATAACACCTTTACCTATCAAACAGTCTTCACAGCCACTATCTAAATCCCACAATAACTATACCACCTTTTCCTTTCAACCTCTCTCCACAGTCACTATCTAAATACCACAATAACCATAACACCATTACATTTCAACCAGTCTCCACAGCCACTATGTAAATCAAACAATAACAAATCTATGTTTACCTTTCAACCAGTCTCCACAGCGACTATCTAAATCCCACACTAACAATAACACTTTTACCTTTCAATGGATAAAGAAATTCCCCAAGAACACAAATTACCTCCACAGATCAAAGTAGAAAGCAAAAAGTCTTAAGAAAATATCTCTAGGAGGTAGGCTATAGTATATCCAACTCACTTCAATTTCAGTTCTCAGTTCCAACTTCAAAAATATATCAGCAA
>NC_056737.1:1191855964-1191860964 GCF_019279795.1 Protopterus annectens
TGCCACCATGTGATGTCCCACCTTCCCCTTCTGTGCCTGTGGCACCCTGTTAGGACATCCTGTTTGGTAGGCACATGTTCCACTATATGTGTTTGACTTCTCTGCATAGCTAATCATCGATGTGGTGGTTCAACAACCCAACTTGTCCACATGTGTACAGTTATGTGCACCGTGGCGTGTGCAAACCTATATGGTTTGGACGGGTACATACCACATGCGGTATGTACACATTCTGCAGACACATTCACATGCAGCCATTTCCATATCTGTACCTGAGGTGGGTTGGTGACATGTGGGGTACATATTTGTCCGCGTGGCACTGCCTAAAACAATACTTCTTACCACATTTCAGGTATGCCCATTGTGTGTAGGTGTGTAGCTGCACAAGGATGCTAGCTGGTTTGGGTGCACAGGCGTACATGGGTGGGACTTACATGCTACAATGGGGCTATTGTGTATTACATCTGCATGCATGGGTTCTGCTTCTGGATATTACACTTAGACTTACGCCGTCCTGTGTATGCGACAAACACGTTGCTGGGTGTGGGACATGTTGCTATGCACATGTTTGCCTGTGTTTAGGGTATCTTGGTTCCTTCCTGTTGTTATGTCGACACAGCTACCCGGCTGTGTACTCTCACTACTGCTTGTGACCATTATGGTTGACACCTTTTCCAATGCCCATAGTGGGACATCTTTGTGGAAACATCGGATTTTGCAGGACAACACATACCCACAGCAAGTGGAGTTGACAGAACTTCACTTGTTTGCCATAATATACGCTTATTCTGTTAGCATTTGGGTTCCTTATTCAGTTTCTTATGCCATGTATGTGTTTCATATACAAAATATATGTTTTATGCTACTATTACAGGTATATTGAGGGAATATTTTTGGCAGGAAATCTCAGGTCATTTGCCAGTTTTTCAATTTTTGGCAGGACACAACTGTCCAATGAGGGACTGTCCATAGCAAAGTGGGACAGCTGGTAACCCTGGTGACCATGCCCATGTCGCTACTGGGGTTGCCACCTTTTCCAGTGGCCAAGGTGGGACATTTTCGGGACTCACATCAGATTTTACAGGCCGACACATACCCACGGTCACTATATAGCATAGAACTTCACTTGTTTGCCTAAATAAAAGCTTATTGTTGTAGCAGTTTGGTTGCTTATTCTGTTTCTTGTGACATTTAGGTATTTTAGTTACGGAAATAACCATTTCATGCAACCATTACATTAAATACGGGATATAATTATGTCCTACAATCTTAGCACATTTGCCGTTTTTAATATTTTTTATCGGGACACAACTGCCCATAGAGGGACTGCCCCTCGCAAAGTGGGACAGGTGGTAACCTTAGTCGCTACTCCTATGTCGGTGCGGTGCGCTGACATGCTGCGGTACACCTTCTCTGGGTATGCCCACTGACGGTGCATTGCGGGACGAACACGGTGTTACGCGTATCCTTTGTTCCTTGGACGGGTACACTTAGGGCTTCGTGGGTTGTGTTTGCTTCTCCGTTTTGTTGGGACGGGTACTATGTTGCATACTCTACGTGCGTTTCATTCTGCACGGGCCCTGGCTGCTGCCATTACTATTATGGGCGGACCGTGGCAGTCAGCACATTAGGTTGCTCATCGCCTGCCGGCTTAGCCACGCCTCCGGACGCATCCTACTTGGGCTCGCTCACGTACACTACGCACGTGTCTGTGGTTGCGGCGCGCTCTCATTACTATGCATATGGCGCTACTATGCCGACTATTCACTGCACCGCCGGCGCAGGCCTTACACTGGCCTTGCGCCGAGCTTCATGAATCCCGGGGATGGTCTTTTCCATACATACTGTAATGTAATATTGCACATAAAGCCCACATTTTATTTTTGTTAAAATTTCACAAACTGTCACATCTTGGAAACTGTACTACCTAGCCATATGTTGTTAGAATATTTTAACCAGACATAAGAATTTACAAGACGACAGGAAATTCCTTTATGAGTACATGCCTATTGACATAGAGGACTCTGAAAACAAATGCTTAATTTATAATTAGCAGTAACACTGACTATCTCTGAAGATGTGCAACTTACACTGCAAATATCAAAGGCAGTTTTCAGGAGTATCTAAAGTTTCAGCTGATATCAAGAGTTTATAAATAATTTGTTTTATGAAATATCAAGTGCATATGGAAATATTGTTATTTTCATAATTGCTAACATATAGCTAGCAACATCTCTAGTATAATTTGATATAAATGGACATTGACAATGAATGTTCTAGTCTCCTTCCATGGTATTTCACACCATACCCCTCAATAACATGTTGGGCTCTCAGCTTTGAAAATGTGAACATAAATATGAAAATATGATTACGTGGCAAATTAATTAATTTCTCTAATGCGGGAGATCCCATAGTAACAATCTTACTGTCATTTAGTTAATAACTCTTTGCATTTTCTAATACTGCCTGTTATTAGCTGATAAGTCACTTGATTAAAGAAGACAGGCCTAGTAAAGGGCTGTACACCATAAGGAGGTATGGGTGTGAAGTGGAATTATACAAAAATGACACTGTAGGCTTGAATGAGTTAACATATGGACCCGACAATTGAAAATTCTAAAAATTAAAGTTACAGAAACAAAATGCTTGGTGGCAGCTGGATTAATCAAGGCTATATCTACTGGGGTCAGGTCTGGGATGAGTGTATAACATTTTGAAAGACTGAGGAACTTTATACACTCTATCTGCTTTCTGAGGTGCAGCAGACTGGCTGTCATTAAAACCAGAGGCTGCAAAAAAACATCCTCCGGTGCTGACAGGAAGGGAGGGGTCTGGAAATCCCATTTGTAACAACCAACAATATTGTGTTCTCCCAATGAAAACACTGGCTCATTATGGAAAAGGTCTCAGAGAAAGAAAGGGAGATTTAGATACCATGCAGTCCTTTGAGTCTGAATCAGAAATCTGTGGAGAAAAACATGCATCTGTCCCATAACATTCCTCTACAGATTCTGTTTCTTTAACCTCTTTAGGAAGAGAACAATCTCTTTTTCTTTTACCCAAAACTACCAAATAAGATGTGTCAATAGCCAATACAAGACCCTTAGCCAGAATTAATAAACTACTCCTGTCCAGTGAATCTAGTGTAGGAGAAAGTAAATGTTTAGTTTTCTGTTTCTTTTTGACAGGAAAGTTGGGACACATAGGTTTATTAATGGCCACAGCAGCAACCTCCCCAGGGATGGGCACAACATTCTGGCTAAGCAGGGGCACCTTCCCAGCTCCTTCTCCCAAAACCAACAAAAATGGCTCTTCCTTGGCCACTGTGAGGATCCCAACAGCTACAGAGGATGTGACTACCCCCAGTCCATAGTGATAGTATAGCCAGCACCAGAAGAATCTAGAGAAAAATATGAATGGGCTGAAGAACCACTTATGGCCACAGCAGAATCACCTACCTGCAGCTGTGGTAAACTGCTAGACTGCTGTGGAGGCAAAGGTTGTGTAGTTAGCTTTTTCTTATTGTAGCTGGAAGAAGGACTTACCATGCAACAGGTAGTTTATTCCAAGGACAAGCTGAAATGGTGCTTCTTTCTCAGGCAAACTAAGCAGCACAAGCCTGTAAAATTTTGAAAGTAGTACACAGTCACTTTTCCTCAAAAAAACACACAATAAAAATATTCTGATAAACATTTCCAGCCCCCAAAATTAATGTAAGTACAGTTTCCCCATAGAAAAAGTGTTTTTTAGAATGTTTAAATCAACTAGTAAACAGTCAAACATAAAAGTGTACTTCCATTTAAAAGTACAGTAAAGCCACATGACAGTCAATAAAAACACATAATCCCAGTTTAAAAATATATTTTCCCACACAGGAAATTCAGTTAAATATTAAAAACAATATAGGGAAAGTTTTTCCTCAAAGGAAACAACTACCCAGCAATGGAACAGCACAAGCCAACAGTTGAGACTGCATACCATATGACCATAATTTGTTCACATATTGGGGCACACAGTCTAAATAGGTGGCATTTCCCAAAATGAGATTTGTTCTTCAAAATCGAAGATTAAGAATAACTGTAAAAATCCAAAGGTATAAACCATTGGAGTACCTGAGCATGCTATGGTTTAAAAGCACATAATTCCCGGACACCTATTAGAAACATCAGGAATTATGAAGGACCAGTTATGGCATTATGCATGAGCAGTGTACCAGAACAGATAATGAATGCATAATCGGTACACATCTTTAAAACAAGGCTGTAAACATTTCTGCCTATTTTCTTTGCAGAAATAAGGGTAATAGACATTCTATAATTCAGAATAAAAATGTTTCTGTTTTACAGAGAGAGACTAAGAGCTGCTTAAAATAATTATCCTTGTGAAAATATGTGTATGATAATCTGTTGAGAACATATCCGACAGCTATACAGTCTGTATGTCTTCAAATGTTTCAGTATTTATCTTCACCGCTTCCCAAAAGGATTTAAAATTTACATTTAGGTGCAGTTTCTGCAGAATGTTGTGTGTTGCATCCCTTCAGTGTAGCATTTAGGCTATTTTGCAGGCTGCAGTCATAGATGTGCATAATTATCCAGCAAGGAGATGTTTGGAATAACCAAGACAGTGTTCATTTCTCCTGTAGTGGTGATGGCTGTAGACTGAATCATCCATTCTTTGCAATTCAGACCCATTCATTTTTTATTGTATTTTATACTATTTAAAATGCTGAATATATGTATAATGAATGTTTCCATGATGATTTTCAATCCCACATCTCCCCCTCCCACCAATTAAAGAATAGCAGTTTATCCTCAATGAAGTACCTCATAAAAGGTCATCCAATTCTTTTCATAAGTGGCATGTTACCCTTCTAGTTCAGTTATTGCATTTTCTTACATAAGTGATGACATAACTACAGGTCTTCTTGTAAGGTGAGCCTAAGTGTAATTATCTACAACTTTCGGTAGCCTATGAGCCAAGCCAGAGAAAACAATCAA